>NC_026004.2:18903845-18918963 GCF_000442705.2 Elaeis guineensis | reverse complement strand
CGATCGGATGGTTGATCAACGATTAAGAATCGTTCTAGGGTTAAATGATCAATACGATTGACATTTAACCCAGTGCAAGTGTTGCAAGAGGATCTATTAGCAATTCGATTGCTGATTGGCTTAATTTGATTAAGCCAATGGGCTGAGATTAAGTCTAATTAAATATGATTTAATTAGATTTGGTTTGGGATTGATTGGATCAAGTCCAATTGGTTTATTGGATAAGCCAAGTGCAAGAAAAAACTAGTCCTAGTTCAACTAGGACTTGGGTCAATCTAATTTCTGTTGCCCAGCTATGCAACCCAAGAGGGGGGGGGTGAATTGGGTTTCTAAAAATTTTAAGCCCAACAGATAACTTATGAAGAACAAAACAATGGCTTTAAATCAATATTAGTTACCTAAAGCAGTATTGCAAGAATATAATAAAGAAATAAGATAAAGCGATAAAGCACACCACAAACACAAGGATTTATAGTGGTTCGGTGCTAACCTTGCACCTACATCCACTCCCCAAGATCCCACTTGAGAATTTCAATCCACTATCCTTTGTATTCAACCCGAATACAAAACGTCGGAAACTCCGACACTAGCTATCCCAAGCTAGAATACAAGACGTCGGAAACTCCGACCCTAGCTATCCCAAGCTAGAACACTTGTTTTTTGGGTACAAGCAAACCCAAAACACTCCGATTTCAGGTTCGGATCAACCTTTCCTTGTTTTGAAAATCCTCCAAAAATAAGAGCAAAAACTCACAAAGAGTAAGAATATTTAGAGCACAGATGAATACAATAACAGCTCCTTAAATGAGCAAATATAACAATAAAAGCTTTACTCAAATGAAAAATCCCTTTTTCAGATTTTCTCAAGATGAATGAACGGTTGAACGAATGCTTGAGAAGAGGTTGATCGTTGTTGCCCAGCTATGCAACCCAAGAGGGGGGGTGAATTGGGTTTCTAAAAATTTTAAGCCCAACAAATAACTTATGAAGAACAAAACAATGGCTTTAAATCAATATTAATTAACTAAAGCAGTATTGCAAGGATATAATAAAGAAATAAGATAAAGCGATAAAGCACACCACAAACACAAGGATTTATAGTGGTTCGGTGCTAACCTTGCACCTACGTCCACTCCCCAAGATCCCACTTGGGAATTTTAATCCACTATCCTTTGTATTCAACCCGAATACAAAACGTCGGAAACTCCGACACTAGCTATCCCAAGCTAGAATACAAGACGTCGGAAACTCCGACCCTAGCTATCCCAAGCTAGATCACTTGTTTCCCGGGTACAAGCCAACCCAAAACACTCCGATTTCAGGTTCGGATCAACCTTTCCTTGTTTTGGAAATCCTCCAAAAACAAGAGCAAAAACTCACAAAGAGTAAGAATATTTAGAGCACAGATGAATACAATAACAGCTCCTTAAATGAGCAAATATAACAATAAAAGCTTTACTCAAATGAAGAACCCCTTTTTCAGATTTTCTCAAGATGAATGAACGGTTGAACGCTTGAGAAGAGGTTGATTGTTGATTGAAGATCTCTTGAAAGCTTTGAACGATCTCTAGATCAAGGTTGAAATGATAGGCGTGAAGAATTCTCTCCTTGAAAGATCTTCCTTTTCTCTTTCACAATCTCTCTGGTATATTGTGGATCCTCTCTCTTTTTCTCTATGGATATTTCGTTGATCTCAGGCTTTTTCTTGCAAATTTCGGATCCTCTCTTCTGTTCTTCTCTTTTTTTTTTTCTCTTTTCTCTTCTCATTTGATTTCACGTTTGATCCGCTATTTAATCTGCAATTTCTTTCATCATTTAAAGCATTTTGTAGCATTAGAAGCAAGAGAAAACAATTTAGGCAGATAAAGAGCCGTTAGAGGATTTTTAGGAAGCATAAATGGCAATTAAAACGGACAAAAAAATAGCCGTTGCTGACATTTTCCGTCGCAGGGGTCGACTCATGAGTCGACTCATGCTTCAGGAGTCGACTCATGAGTCGACTTCTGTTGCAACAGACCAGAAGATCTGATTTCTGGATTTTTCGGCTCAAATCAGCAGAGGTCGACTCATGAGTCGACTCATGCCTTGTGGGTCGACTCATGAGTCGACTCACAGGTCGTGCCAAGCCAAAAATCCAGTGTGCCATGGGAATTTTTTGCGTGCCATTCAGCTCATAGTGCCATGAGTTGACTCATGAGTCGACTCATGCACTTCAAACCTTCATAACTTCAAAAGTATAAGTCCAAACACAATAAAATTTTCACCAATAGATTTCAAATCATTTGTTCTACCAAGTGGTACTATCAAATCAGGATTTTAGTGAAATTACGATTTTGCCCTTGAAGAGCATAAGGACTTTTTCAATTGTTTGTATCCCTTCAATCTTCTTTGTAATCATCAAAATCAATCTAGGAGCAACAATCTCCCCCTTTTTGATGATGACAAAACATATGAACAAAAATATTTATGTTAATGCATTAATTTCAAAAGAATCCATTATGGGTGTATATGCTTGAAAAGAGTATGATTCTTTTGGCATGTAATATAAATGCAAAAATAGTTTGTCCATTTTCTTAAAGATTTGAAAAAGGTATTAGATCATTTTGAGTTCAAGATATTTCAGAGCAAGAGAAGATAAATAACTTTTTCTATGTATCAGAGCAAAAATAATTTTTACAATGATATCAGAAAAGATTTTATAATGTATCAGAGCAAGAAAATTTTTAATGTATCAGAGAAAATTTCATACAGTATCCGAGCAAATGTTATAATATTTTAGAGAAACCTTCACACTGTATCGGATCAAATGTATCATGTATCAGATCAAGTTGAAAGAAATTGTAGGATGAATCAGAGTAAAACAAATTTCTTATTGATGTCTCAAGGTGAGTAAAATTTCAAAAGCAAGTTTGAATATCAGAGCATATATATAAAAAATACTTATTTACATTGTACTCATGATTTTGCTTTTGATGGATTAAAGTTCTGTCTGATACCAAATTTCTCTGTCTGATACCAAATTTCGATACCAAAATTTCTCAAAGTTTTGTTTAATCTTTCAATCCTTATTTTTGTCTTTTCTCCAATATTTGTTTAATTTCTTCAATATTTGTTTTAATTTAATTTCTCCCCCTTTTTCTCATAATTTAGGGTTTTGCTTTTTGTCTAATTTCAATTTTTGTTTAATTTTAATTTCTCCCCCTTTTTGACATCATCAAACATAGTTAACTCTTTCTTTTCCTTTTCTGAAAAATATTCTTTAATTTCTTCCTCTTTAGAGTTTTTCACAGATGTTTGCTCCCCCTTAATATAGCAATTATCAATAGCAAACAACAATAAGGAGAAGATAATATTTCAACAGATGTATCGGAGATTGAAATATAACCAAAATATAATCATTACAAAGAGGTAGAAAGATGATTCCATTAATATCATAATTGTTTCCATAAAATTCAACCAGCTAAATGGCCCCAAGGTATAGATCTTAGAACAAGATACTAACTCCTAAGATCTAGATAAGTCAATGATCAGAGTCATCAGATATAGTATGAGAAGATGATGGATCAGAAGTGCGTCCTCTACCCCGTCTGCCTCTGCCACGAGTGGAGGTGATGGCACGAGCAGGAGAACGAGATGAACTAGGTGGCTGAGAACGCTGAGATGCTAGGGCTGATACCATGAGTCTGATAGAATCAAGTACGTTCAGTGCTCTGGAAACAGATTGAAGTAGAGCAGTGAACTGGGTGGTAGCATGCTCACTCGATCCTCTGATCTCTTTCCTCAGTAGCTCATATCCACCTTCTAGTGCTCCTCTGAGCCTGCCAGCCTCTGCAGTGAGGTCTGTGACCTCAATGGTAGACTCCTGTGGTTGGGGATGGGCCAATGCAAGGACTTGCCCCTGCAAGTCAAGAACTCTGCCAGTAAGTCTCCAGACTGTATCCTCAAGCTGCTGTATCCTGACGGACTGATCTGAAATCATCTGAAATATAGTGGAGATGTGGGGAGTAATGGTCTGATCAGAAGAAGTAGCTCCAGGTGCAAAAGAAGTACTACTCCATTGGCTAGACAACAAAGAAGCCACACGCTGAGATATATGCTCGATCTGATCGTTAGCCAGTCTGAACTCTGAATGAGGTGCTCTGCTCTCTGGCTGATACACTGGTGTGGGATCCTAGTAAACTCAGAAGGGCCAGCCTCAGTATCATGAATGAACTGGGTATCTGGTGAAGCTGCCCTGAAATATGTACAGGAGAAGATGGACCTTCTTCTTCTACTCTGCCTTCAGTTCTGTCTTCAGCTCTTTCCTCAGCTCTCTCCTCAGCTCTTTCTTCAGAGCCCTTGATCCAACCACCAACAGTCTTTGTAATTCCCATTCGGTGTAGGCTGTGTTGGTTGAAAGTGTCCACATGTGAGAGCTTGGTAGGTGTCTCCCCCTCACAGCTAACTCCAAACCTCCTAAAAACTCTAGTAAGGGCCATACCATAAGGCAAGTGTGCCTTGGATCTGTTCAAAGTTTCTCTCATGGCCTCTATCATAAGTGTAGGGAGGTTTAGGGGGGTCTAAGTGATGATATGAAACATGACACATACATCTCTGCCAGATAGTAAGTCATGTCTACCACTCCTAGGAAAGAATAGTTTTGTCACAATCTGATGCAGGACCCTCATCTCAATGGACAGTAGCTTTGCTTCCAATTTGTTTAAACTTCCTGAAAAATCTTCTCCTAAGATAATTCTGATCCCTTCTTCTTTAATTGGGAGTTCCATATATGAGTATCCTTCACTAGGCAACTGAAGTATCTCTCCCAATATCCTAGAATCCAAACAGATGTCAATCCCCTTTACAGTTGAAATCACTGACCCGTTTCCATAATTTAGGTTCTGGTAGAACTCTCTGACTAGATCAACATAGGTGACTTCCTTAAGAGAGCAATAAAGTTCCCATCCTTGATTTTTGATCTTGGTAGCAAAAGTAAAGCCTTCTTTCTCAAAGAACCGAAAATCTATATTTTTTCCCGGTTTCTACTTTTCTATCAGAAAGAAGATTTACACTGGGGCTTATGGAGGGTTGAGAGGGACCTTGAGCAGGTACTGAAACTGGATTGGGAACAGTGGAGGACTGAGCATGCCTTTTCTTTCGGACAATTTCCTCAGGCTCTCGGATTGATTTCCTTCTTTGGGGAAGTTTCATCTTTGGAGCCATATCCAATAAGTAGCAGACAAGAAGACTTGAATTCAGTGGAGGAGGGATCACAAAAGAGTAAAGAAGAATTTTGGTGGAGAAAAGAAGTGGATTTTGAATGAACGGTGAAGTTCTAGGGCACGTTCCACCCGTGCCTAACACTGCGAGAAAGCACAGAAAAATCCTTTTCAAGGAGGCGATTTTTGGTGGAGAGGAGGAGGGAGAATTGCCTCAGAATTGATCCTTGGATTTGGAGCAAAAAGAGTTGGAGAGGACGGCTTTCGGAAGGAAGACGACGAGAAGATGAGTCGTCTCATAAACAAGGTTTCCCGTTTTAAAAACAATGAACCCGATGGAAGTTGGTGAGATTTACAAGTTTGCCATTGAGTCGACTCATGGGGGTCGACTCATGAAGTTCAAAAAATCAGAAAAATACAAATAAATTCCAGAAAAATTCAAAATTTTGGGAGAAAGAATTTTGCTCAATGATAAGTTTTTAGAGAGATAAACCTGAGCTTTTGGACCAGGATAGATGTTGAAAATTGAGCTTTAAGAGTTTTTGACATCTATTCTTTGGAAATTGAGAAATTTCAGACAAATGGATCTAGAATTCCTAGATTTCTCCTAATTTCACAGAATCTTTCCTCACTAAGGGCCTTTGTAAAGATATCAGCTAATTGATTTTCAGTGCAAACATATTCAAGAATTATATTTTTGTTTTGAACATGTTCTCTTATAAAATGATGTCTTATTTCAATATATTTAGATCTTGAGTGTTGTATTGGATTTTTAGATAGATTTATGGCACTTGTATTGTCACATCTTATTGGTGTTTCATTAAGTTTGATTTCAAAATCTTCGAGTTGTTGCTTAATCCACAAGATTTGAGCACAACAACTTCCGGCTGTAATGTATTCGGCCTCAGCCGTAGACAGTGCCACCGAATTTTGTTTCTTGCTAAACCATGAGATTAGATTTACTCCAAGAAATTGGCAAGTTCCACTTGTACTTTTTCTATCTAATTTACATTCAGCAAAATCAGCATCAGAATATCCTAACAAATTAATTTGTGAGTCCTTAGAGTACCATAACCCTATAGTTTGTGTACCATTTAAGTATCTAAGGATTCTTTTAACAGCATTCAAATGAGATTCCTTAGGATTAGATTGATATCTTGCACATAAGCAAACACTAAACATGATATCCGGCCTACTTGCAGTTAAATATAATAATGAGCCAATCATACCTCTAAAGTATTTTAAGTCTACGCTTTTACCTTCATCATCCTTGTCAAGCTTACATGAGGGACTCATTGGTGTGCCAATTGGTTTGCAGTTCTCCATTCCAAATCTTTTGAGTAGTTCCTTGGTGTACTTGCTTTGGGTGATGGAGATTCCCTCTTTTGATTGTTTGATTTGGAGTCCGAAAAAGAAAGTGAGTTCTCCCATCATGCTCATCTCGAACTCTCCCTGCATAAGCTTAGCAAAGTCTTGACAAAGGGATTCATTAGTAGACCCAAAAATTATGTCATCAACATAAATTTGTATAATTAGCATATCATTTTGGTTTCTTCTAATAAATAGGGTTGTGTCTACATTGCCTCTTGAGAAACCATTATTTAGTAGAAATTTGCTTAGCCTTTCATACCATGCTCTAGGTGCTTGTTTTAGACCATATAAAGCTTTATTTAATCTGAAGACATGATTGGGAAAAGCATGATTTTCAAATCCTGGGGGTTGTTCTACATATACTTCTTCAGAAATATATCCATTTAAAAATGCACTTTTAACATCCATTTGAAATAGTTTGAATTTCATAAAGCAAGCATAAGCAAGTAGAAGTCTAATGGCTTCTAATCTAGCAACAGGTGCAAAGGTTTCATCAAAATCAATTCCTTCTTCTTGATTATATCCCTTAGCAACCAGTCTTGCTTTATTTCTAATTACATTTCCATGCTCATCTAACTTGTTTCTAAAGACCCATTTTGTGCCAATTATTGAATAATCTTTAGGTCTTTTCACTAAGGTCCAAACATTATTTCTTTCAAATTGACTGAGTTCTTCTTGCATAGCATTAATCCAGTTATGATCATTTTCAGCTTCTTCAAAAGTTTTAGGTTCAAGTTGAGATACAAAAGCACAATGATTAAGTACATCTCTAAGTGAAGAACGTGTTTTTACCCCATGCATAGGATCACCGATAATTAATTCCTTAGGGTGGTTGTGAACATACCTCCATTCCTTGGGTAAGTCATTTGTACCTTGAGGTTGTTCTTGAATTTCTTCACCTTTCTCATTTTGTTCATCTTCTTGATCCTTGTCTTCTGAAGTTGCTGAATCTTTCAGAGTGATCTCCTTCATACCTTCTATTAGTGGATCTGCATCATCAACACCCTCATTCTTTCTTGAAGGAAGATCGTTAGATTCATCAAAGACAACATGTATGGACTCCTCAACTACTAAGGTTCTTTTGTTGAACACTCTAAATGCTTTACTAGTGGAGGAGTAACCTAGAAGGATTGCTTCATCTGATTTTGCATCAAATTTACCAAGTTTTTCTTTGCCATTATTTAATACAAAACATCGACAACCAAAAACATGAAAATATGCAATATTTGATTTTCTTTCTTTCCAAAGTTCATAGGGGGTTTTCTTTAAAAATTATCTAATTTAGTTAAATCATTCAAGTCTTCCAAATAAATATTGCCATGCCTATGTCCTATAAATTTAATGCCATCGTTGATAGGACTAGTCACAATGCAAACAGATGATTCATATATCAAATATATGTAGTTTCAGATCTAAATAAAAATGCATCACATATACATCAAATTTCAGATCTAAAACTAAATTTACACATATCAAATATATATCTAAAAAATAATTAAAATATTTTAAAAATATCTTTTCAAAAATCGATTCACATCAAACTAGGACAACCTTTACAGTATAGGGGGTAAACCCTATATCAGGACAACCTTATATCAGTTTGATGTAAATTTTTAATCATTCTAATTTTAGAACATGCTAATTTTTAGATTTAAAAGGATTTGATTTAATTATGAAGATTCAAAAATGACTTTGTTTCCTTTATCACAAAATTGACTGATGCTAAGTAAGTTATGCTTTAAACCTTTAACTAGTAAAACATTCTCAATGTATTTGGAGGGAGTGATACCAATGTTACCTATCCCGATGATCTTTCCTTTGCCATTATCTCCAAAGGTGACCATCCCTCCATCCTTAGCATCAAGCGTGATGAATTGTGATTCATCACCAGTCATGTGTCTCGAGCATCCACTGTTAAGATACCATTTCCTGTTTCCTTCTTGGGATGCTAGACACACCTGCAAGCACAGATCAAGTTTCTGTCTTAGGTACCCAAGCTTTCTTGGGTCCTTTCAGGTTAGTCAGAATGGTTCCTTTTGGAACCCATATTTTCTTTGTGTTTGCATATTTGTTAATAAGACATGTGTATGATTTATGTCCTATTCTTCCACATTTAAAACAAGTAATATTTGTAGGCTTTTTGCTTGAATAATTTGCATAAATATCCTTCAAAAATTTTTGTTTCTTCAGGGGTTTATAACCAAGTCCAGCCTTATCATATATAGCTTTCTGATTATCAAGGATCATATTTAGCTTGTTTGAACTTAAGGTGAACTTATCTACTATAGATTTCAGTCTGTTAATTTCATCCTTAAAGTTTTGATTTTCTTGAATCAATGTGAATTTTTCAATTGAAAGAATTTCAGCTTGTTTCACTAAGGACTGATTTTTCAATTTCAACTCTTTGTTTTTCTTCCCTAGTTTCTTTAATTCATCAATTGAATCATAGAAAGCTTCATGCAATTCTTCAAAAGTAAATTCACTAGTGGATTCAGAAGTTACCTCATTTTCATGTGCCATCAGGCACAGATTGGCTTGTTCGGTTGAGGTTTCCTCGTCGGAGCTTGAGTCATCACTCGCACTCCAGGTCGCCATCATTGCCTTCTTTTTGAATTTCTTTGGACCTTTCTTCAATTGAGGACATTCGGATCTGAAATGTCCTGGCTTCTTGCACTCGTAGCATATAGGGGTTTGATCTTTCTCCTTTTCTATGCTTTGATCCCCTTTTGTAAATTTCTTTCTCATCCCCTGTTTCCTTTTTCTTAGAAACTTCTTGAATTTCCGGGTGATGAGAGCCATCTCCTCATCCTGATCTTCATCTTCAGAGTCATCTGTTTCATAATCAGGTGAAGTTGTGGATTTGAGGGCAATGGTTCTTTTCTTTTTGATTTCATCCTCTTGATGTTGCATCATGCTAAGTTCATGAGTCATCAAGGATCCAAGAAGCTCTTCTAGAGGTAGAGTGTTCAAGTCCTTTGCTTCTTGGATGGCAGTCACCTTGGCTTCCCAAGTTCTTGGCAGTGACCTGAGAATCTTCCTTACAAGTTCACTGTTAGTATAAGATTTGCCAAGACTCTTTAAACCATTGATTATATCAGTAAAACGAGTAAACATAGCAGTTATGGACTCATCATGCTCTATTTTGAACAATTCATATTTATGTACAAGCATGTTTATTTTAGACTCTTTTACTTGATTTGTTCCCTCATGGGTGACTTCTAACCTATTCCATATTTCTTTAGCAGATGCACAAGTAGAAATGCGATTAAATTCACTAGCATCTAGTGCACAATAAAGAACATTCATAGCTTTGGCATTTAATTGTGCCAATTTCTTGTCAACCTCATCCCATTCTTTCTCGGGTTTGGTTGACTCCTCACCATCTATAATCTTGGTGGGTGTGTGAGGACCATTCACTATGATACTCCACATATCATAGTCGAGTGCTTGTATGAAAATCTTCATCCGAGCTTTCCAATAGATGTAATTAGACCCATTGAAAAGTGGAGGTCGGTTTGTTGATTGCCCCTCAGCTAGAGAAGTTCCAACATGGGTTGCCATAGATCTTTGGCTCTTTGATTGTTAGATCAAAGAAGGGCTAGAGCACTGGCTCTGATACCACTTGTTGCCCAGCTATGCAACCCAAGAGGGGGGGTGAATTGGGTTTCTAAAAATTTTAAGCCCAACAGATAACTTATGAAGAACAAAACAATGGCTTTAAATCAATATTAATTAACTAAAGCAGTATTGCAAGGATATAATAAAGAAATAAGATAAAGCGATAAAGCACACCACAAACACAAGGATTTATAGTGGTTCGGTGCTAACCTTGCACCTACGTCCACTCCCCAAGATCCCACTTGGGAATTTTAATCCACTATCCTTTGTATTCAACCCGAATACAAAACGTCGGAAACTCCGACACTAGCTATCCCAAGCTAGAATACAAGACGTCGGAAACTCCGACCCTAGCTATCCCAAGCTAGAACACTTGTTTCCCGGGTACAAGCAAACCCAAAACACTCCGATTTCAGGTTCGGATCAACCTTTCCTTGTTTTGGAAATCCTCCAAAAACAAGAGCAAAAACTCACAAAGAGTAAGTATATTTAGAGCACAGATGAATACAATAACAGCTCCTTAAATGAGCAAATATAACAATAAAAGCTTTACTCAAATGAAGAACCCCTTTTTCAGATTTTCTCAAGATGAATGAACGGTTGAACGCTTGAGAAGAGGTTGATTGTTGATTGAAGATCTCTTGAAAGCTTTGAACGATCTCTAGATCAAGGTTGAAACGATAGGCGTGAAGAATTCTCTCCTTGAAAGATCTTCCTTTTCTCTTTCACAATCTCTCTGGTATATTGTGGATCCTCTCTCTTTTTCTCTATGGATATTTCGTTGATCTCAGGCTTTTTCTTGCAAATTTCGGATCCTCTCTTCTGTTCTTCTCTTTTTCTTCTTTTTCTCTTCTCATTTGATTTCACGTTTGATCCGCTATTTAATCTGCAATTTCTTTCATCATTTAAAGCATTTTGTAGCATTAGAAGCAAGAGAAAACAATTTAGGCAGATAAAGAGTCGTTAGAGGATTTTTAGGAAGCATAAATGGCAATTAAAACGGGCAAAAAAATAGCCGTTGCTGACATTTTCCGTCGCAGGGGTCGACTCATGAGTCGACTCATGCTTCAGGAGTCGACTCATGAGTCGACTTCTGTTGCAACAGACCAGAAGATCTGATTTCTGGATTTTTCGGCTCAAATCAGCAGAGGTCGACTCATGAGTCGACTCATGCCTTGTGAGTCGACTCATGAGTCGACTCACAGGTCGTGCCAAGCCAAAAATCCAGCGTGCCATGGGAATTTTTTCGTGCCATTCAGCTCATAGTGCCATGAGTTGACTCATGAGTTGACTCATGAGTCGACTCATGCACTTCAAACCTTCATAACTTCAAAAATATTAGTCCAAACACAATGAAATTTTCACCAATAGATTTCAAATCATTTGTTCTACCAAATGGTACTATCAAATCAGAATTTTAGTAAAATTACGATTTTGCCCTTGAAGAGCATAAGGACTTTTTCAATTGATTGTATCCCTTCAATCTGCTTTGTAATCATCAAAATCAATCTAGGAGCAACACTTTTTTTTTTATTTTTTTTTCTTCATGGAAAAGAGAGGAGAAAATCCTATTTATTATTATTATATTATTTTTCTTCTTCTTTTTCTCTTTTTATGTCACGACCCTAACCCAACACCCGGGTCGGATACGTGATGGCCGCACACTCCTTAGAGCAAGCCCTAAAGAATATGCAAGGCCAAATTAAATCATTACAATCTCATCAATCATAATATTTAATTTCAATAATAATTCATAAAATCTTGCATAATTACAATTTAAATTTTTTTCAATTTTCTGATCAGATACTATGATACTCTATTTATCCTTCTGCTCACCCGTAAATCCAAGCCATAGCCAATCTAAGTCATCCTGTAACTCTGAGAAGAAAAAGAAAGATGAAGGGGTGTGAGCTTTACAGCCCAGTAAGAATTCCCATATCACACTGATATAGTAATATAGTCTGAAAATAAAGAATAGCAATAAAATATAAAATCTCATGTTCAATGTCCAGAATAATGCAAACATTCATAAATTTGCTGTCTTGTCAAAATAGATGCATCATCATATGTTAACAGGTGAAACACTTTTGTTCAACAATTGTTTCATGCCTTATCTTTTATTTCTCCTTTCATAATCATATGATTTTAACATTTTCTTTCTGGCTCTGGACTATCCAAGTCTATACCTCAGTCATCATCCGGATCGAATCCACTTTAAAAAGTCTTTCAAGACTGTCCCAGGATGAGCTCCTGGCCGGCTGTCCCACGTACCAAAGCCCGTGAGAGGCTGTCCCAGGCATAAGCTCCTGGCGGGCTGTCCCAGGCATGAGCTCCTGGCCAGCTGATCCACCTGTAAGCCAGTGGGGGCTGTCCCAGGCATAAGCTCCTGGCCGGCTGTTCCACATGACAAGGCTAGTCCATACCATATATCTCTTTCTTTTTATTTAATCATTATGTGTTGATTTCATCAATCAATTCTGTCTTGCATTATGATCAATTCAGATATGTCATATCCATATAATCATGCCATCAATCTCTGATACATATATATTGACATAACATACTCATGCTCAAAATCAAATAACAGTATCTCAGATATAATAAATTCATCGATCTCAAATCCGATAATGCAAAACCAACGATGCAAGACCAATAGTAAAATAGCATATATAATAGTGATCATGTACAGGGATTCTTACTTTTATCGGTGACTGATCCAAACACAGAAATCAATGTTCTTCTTTGATTTATGAATTTCTCTAACAAGATATTCCACTCGATATCATATGCAGACAATCATCTCTTCATAACCCTGATCAATATAAAAATCACATATATGGAGAAAATTACCGATAATCGATCTGATAACACAAATCTAGGATCTCTCTTAGGATTAACTAAAATTAAGATTTACCTAAGTATCTGGATCCTCCACTGATCCATAAGACTTCTAGAGAGAGAAAATCCATGAAGAGAGAGAAAATTCTAGAGAGAGAAAATAGAGAGAGAAAGTGGAGAGAGAAACCTTCGTATCCTTCCGATGAGGCAATCATGGTCGAGATCATCAGAGGTCCTATCAGGGTGACTCAATATGAATCAAGTGTTATAATTTCGAATAGAATCGGACTGGGATCAGATCTATCGCACGAATTTCGGAGCAATCTCAGATCATCTTATTTTTAATTCAAATATATCTTAGGGTTTGTGATGCAATCAGAGAGAGTAGAAAGATTCTAGAGAGATAAAATTTCACAAAAAGAGAGAAAGATCTAGAGAGAGGAAATAGAGAGAGAATCTAGAGAGAGAAATTGGAGAGAGAAGGTAGAGAGAGGAGAGAGAAAAGAGAGAGAAAGAAGAGAGAAAGGAGAGAGAGAAAAATTCTCTCCTTCTTCTTCTTTTTATTTTATTTTATTTTATTTTTTATTTTTATTTTTCTCTTTTTCTTTTCTTTTCTTTTTCTTTTTTTTTTTCTTTTCTTTTTCTTTTTCCTTTTTCTTTTCTTTTTTCTTTTCTTCTTCTTCTTCCTTTCTTCTTTTCTTCCTTCTTCTTCTTTCCTTTTCCCGCGGCCTCCCTTGGCTGAAACAGGGGAGGACCGTGAGGTCCCCCCCCTCGGTGGCTCGGGCTCCGGCGGCTTGGCCGGAGATCCGACAACGGCGGCCGACCATGCAAGCTGGCCGGCGGCAGGGTCACCCTCCTTGTTGCCGGCGGCAGAGAAGGAAGAAAATCATAAAAACAGGGTATCCCTGTTTGAGCCCGAACCGGAAGCCCGAACCGGCACCTCGCCGGCTTCCAAAAACACCGGTGACCGGAGAATAACAAGGAGAAGAGGAAATACCTTGTTCCGACGGCCAAAACAACTCCGGCGACCTCTTTTCTTCCGATCAACCACCACGGAAATCTCTGAGAAAATCCCTCAAATCCCTTGATTTACTTCGAAATTTTTGTTGTAAATTCCTAAAGGAAGGTTGGAGGATCTTATAGTGGAGGTTTCCTACCCTAGCCGGACTCTTTGAGTCCGATTTTGCCGGAAATCGTGAAGGAAGAAGACTCCGGCTAGGAGTCTTCCTCCTTCTCTGTTCTGTTTTTTTTTTTTTTTTTTTTTTTTTGTGTTGTTGGGCCATCTGGGCTACAGGCCCAAGTAAACGGGTTGCTACATTTTATTCTTTTTATTCTTTTCTTTTCCTTCTTTTTCTTTTCTTTTTCTTTTTCTTTTCTTTTCCTTCTTTTTCTTTTTCTTTTCTTTTTCTTCTTCTTCTTTTCTTTTTCTTCTTTCTTCTTCCCATGGGTTCTTTTGGGCCGAAACAGGGGATCTCACAACCCCCTGTTGGCTGACCGACTGGCGGTGCAACCGGCGTGAGGCGGCCATCGACAGGAGGAGGGCGACCCGACGACGAGAGGAGGGCCAAACCAGTGGTCGGCGGTGACCACCGGCGCCGGAAATCAAAGAAAAACGACAAAAATATAGAGGTTCTTCCGCAACAAGATCCGGTGACTCTGGTCGCCGACGAGCATGTACACCGACACGGGAAGGAAAGGGGAGAAGAGAGGAAGGGGAGGAGGCTTACCTCCGATGCCGGCGAGGCTTTTCCGGCGAGCAATTGGACGGGTACAGGGACGGGTCTCCGTGAGGATTTTCCGACGATTGCCGCCGTTTTGCCCCGGAATTTCTCGATGAGAGGGAGAAAGGAGGGTTCTCCTCCTTAAATAGAGTCGGAGGGGGCTCTTTCCGACTCCGATTGGAAGCCGACGAGAGGAGGAAGAAGACTCCCTTTGGGAGTCTTCTCCCCTGTTTTCTTTCTTCTTTTTTTTTTTCGTTTTGGGCTTTGGTGGGCTGGGATTCTTACATGGACTGGGCCATCACAGATATCTTATCGCTGGCCAAGCTGGTTCAATCACTCTCCATACCATTAAAGGGTCAGTGACCTCATTAT
>NC_026004.2:18891990-18903745 GCF_000442705.2 Elaeis guineensis | reverse complement strand
AGATCGAGCATATATCTCAGCGTGTGGCTTCTTTGTTGTCTAGCCAGTGGAGTAGTACTTCTTTTGCACCTGGAGCTACTTCTTCTGATCAGACCATTACTCCCCACATCTCCACTATATTTCAGATGATTTCAGATCAGTCCGTCAGGATACAGCAGCTTGAGGATACAGTCTGGAGACTTACTGGCAGAGTTCTTGACTTGCAGGGACAAGTCCTTGCATTGGCCCATCCCCAGCCACAGGAGTCTACCATTGAGGTCACAGACCTCACTGCAGAGGCTGGCAGGCTCAGAGGAGCACTAGAAGGTGGATATGAGCTACTGAAGAAAGAGATCAGAGGATCGAGTGAGCATGCTACCACCCAGTTCACTGCTCTACTTCAATCTGTTTTCAGAGCACTGAACGTCCTTGATTCTATCAGACTCATGGTATCAGCCCTAGCATCTCAGCGTTCTCAGCCACCTAGTTCATCTCGTTCTCCTGCTCGTGCCATCACCTCCACTCGTGGCAGAGGCAGACGGGGTAGAGGACGCACTTCTGATCCATCATCTCCTCACCCTATATCTGATGACTCTGATCATTGACTTATCTAGATCTTAGGAGTTAGTATCTTGTTCTAGGATCTATACCTTGGGGCCATGTATTGACATTTAGCTGGTTGAAGTTTATGAAACAATTATGATATTAATGGAATCATCTTTTACCTATATTTCTACCTCTTTGTAATGATTATATTTTGGTTATATTTCAATCTCCGATACATCTGTTGAAATATTATCTTCTCCTTATTGTTGTTTGCTATTGATAATTGCTATATTGAGGGGGAGCAAACATCTGTAAAAAAAAAAACTCTAAAGAGGAAGAAATTAAAGAATATTTTCAGAAAAGGAAAAGAAAGAGTTAACTATGTTTGATGATGTCAAAAAGGGGGAGAAATTAAAATTAAACAAAAATTGAAGAAATTAGACAAAAAGCAAAACCCTAAATTATGAGAAAAAGGGGGAGAAATTAAATTAAAATAAATATTGAAGAAATTAAAGAAATATTGGAGAAAAACAAGGATTGAAAGATTAAACAAAACTTTGAGAAATTTTGGTATCGAAATTTGGTATCAGACAGAGAAATTTGGTATCAGACAGAACTTTAATCCATCAAAAGCAAAATCATGAGTACAATGCAAATAAGTATTTTTTATATATATGCTCTGATATTCAAACTTGCTTTTGAAATTTTACTCACCTTGAGACATCAATAAGAAATTTGTTTTACTCTGATACATCCTACAATTTCTTTCAACTTGATCTGATACATGATCCGATACAGTGTGAAGGTTTCTCTAAAATATTATAACATTTGCTCTAATACTGAATGAAATTTTCTCTGATACATTAAAAAAAATTTTTTTCTTGCTCTGATACATTATAAAATCTTTTCTGATATCATTGTAAAAATTATTTTTGCTCTGATACATAGAAAAAGTTATTTATCTTCTCTTGCTCTGAAATATCTTGAACTCAAAATGATCTAATACCCTTTTCAAATCTTTAAGAAAATGGACAAACTATTTTTGCATTTATATTACATGCCAAAAGAATCATACTCTTTTCAAGCATATACACCCATAATGGATTCTTTTGAAATTAATGCATTAACATAAATATTTTTGTTCATATGTTTTGTCATCATCAAAAAGGGGGAGATTGTTGCTCCTAGATTGATTTTGATGATTACAAAGCAGATTGAAGGGATACAATCAATTGAAAAAGTCCTTATGCTCTTCAAGGGCAAAATCATAATTTCACTAAAATTCTGATTTGATAGTACCATTTGGTAGAACAAATGATTTGAAATCTATTGGTGAAAATTTCATTGTGTTTGGACTAATATTTTTGAAGTTATGAAGGTTTGAAGTGCATGAGTCGACTCATGAGTCAACTCATGGCACTATGAGCTGAATGGCACGAAAAAATTCCCATGGCACGCTGGATTTTTGGCTTGGCACGACCTGTGAGTCGACTCATGAGTCGACCCACAAGGCATGAGTCGACTCATGAGTCGACCTCTGCTGATTTGAGCCGAAAAATCCAGAAATCAGATCTTCTGGTCTGTTGCAACAGAAGTCGACTCATGAGTCGACTCCTGAAGCATGAGTCGACTCATGAGTCGACCCTTGCGACGGGAAATGTCAGCAACGGCTATTTTTTTGCCCGTTTTAATTGCCATTTATGCTTCCTAAAAATCCTCTAACGGCTCTTTATCTGCCTAAATTATTTTCTCTTGCTTCTAATGCTACAAAATGCTTTAAATGATGAAAGAAATTGCAGATTAAATAGCGGATCAAACGTGAAATCAAATGAGAAGAGAAAAAGAAGAAAAAGAGAAGAACAGAAGAGAGGATCCGAAATTTGCAAGAAAAAGCCTGAGATCAACGAAATATCCATAGAGAAAAAGAGAGAGGATCCACAATATACCAGAGAGATTGTGAAAGAGAAAAGGAAGATCTTTCAAGGAGAGAATTCTTCACGCCTATCGTTTCAACCTTGATCTAGAGATCGTTCAAAGCTTTCAAGAGATCTTCAATCAACAATCAACCTCTTCTCAAGCGTTCAACCGTTCATTCATCTTGAGAAAATCTGAAAAAGGGGTTCTTCATTTGAGTAAAGCTTTTATTGTTATATTTGCTCATTTAAGGAGCTGTTATTGTATTCATCTGTGCTCTAAATATACTTACTCTTTGTGAGTTTTTGCTCTTGTTTTTGGAGGATTTCCAAAACAAGGAAAGGTTGATCCGAACCTGAAATCGGAGTATTTTGGGTTTGCTTGTACCCGGGAAACAAGTGTTCTAGCTTGGGATAGCTAGGGTCGGAGTTTCCGACGTCTTGTATTCTAGCTTGGGATAGCTAGTGTCGGAGTTTCCGACGTTTTGTATTCGGGTTGAATACAAAGGATAGTGGATTAAAATTCCCAAGTGGGATCTTGGGGAGTGGACGTAGGTGCAAGGTTAGCACCGAACCACTATAAATCCTTGTGTTTGTGGTGTGCTTTATCGCTTTATCTTATTTCTTTATTATATCCTTGCAATACTGCTTTAGTTAATTAATATTGATTTAAAGCCATTGTTTTGTTCTTCATAAGTTATCTGTTGGGCTTAAAATTTTTAGAAACCCAATTCACCCCCCCTCTTGGGTTGCATAGCTGGGCAACAAAAAGAAAGAAAAGAAGAAAGAAAAATAAAATTAATTAATTAATAAATAATGATATAAATAATAAAATATGAGAAAGAAAGTTTCTCTCTCTTCTCTCTCTCTCTTCAGCCTGAACTAGTATTTTCTCTCTCTAGAATTGGACTTTTTTTCTCTAAAATTTTCTCTCTAGATTATTTATCTCTCCTAAGATTTCTAGAATTTTGAGAAGAATGATGATGAATTTAAATGATCCTCGTGATGGATTTTTGATCTGTGATCGTCGGACGGTACACCGACATCCACTTTGATCAGATCAGATATTTTTAGATTTTATTTATCATGATTTTATTGAATTGTCCACATGATAATCTTAACATGATTTGATCTGATCGATCGAATTTGTTGAATCATATTGTCTGAAGAATTCAAGATGAGTTTTCTCTCTCTAAAATTTTTTCTCTCTAAAATTTTCTCTCTCTAAAATATTCTCTCTCTTGATTGATTCTCTCTCTAAAAAGGTTAGTGAATGAAGAAATTTCTTTTAATAGTCTTGATTTGATTCTAATGAAAAACCCTGATCTATGGTTGTCAGACAGCGTACTGGCACCCACCTTAATCAGACCATGAATCTTTAGATTTGATCATCCATGATTTCGATCTAGCCATGACTTGATTTGATCATGTTGATTTCACCAATCGAGATATTGGACCAATCGTAATGTTGGATTGTGTCACCTGATCAATTCGAATTGTATCTCATGAATTATCTCTCCTCTGATTTTCTCTCTCCACTTAATTTTATGAAATCGATAAAGAAACCTCGATCCTATCACTTCGAATCCGATTTGATCTGATAGTTAAACTTTGGATCGTTTAGGTTCTAATTAGATTTTGATTAGATAAAATTAGATGATCGGACCCAATCTAAACCGTTGAAATATGGTATTCGTATTCTTTCTAATTATTGAAATTGATTCTGTATAGGATTGTGGATGTTTGATTATGGGATATCACGATATGATCTATGAACAAAATTTTTGGAAGAAAAATTTATAGAATTATGTGGGTTTATTGGAATGCATTCGAGGTAAGTAATGTTTTACTTTTTCTAGATTTATCGGCAAATTATAATATATTTTTCCGACATGATTTGTGAAACGATGCATGAATTGGATGCATGATATTTTGTTATGAAAATATCTTATTTGAAATGTTATGATGAAGCATGATTGAACATATTGATTCCATGATGTATTATATTGATTGATTTCGATACTACATGTTTATATGTTTTATTATCGAAATTAGAATATGAAATATGATTTATGAAGAATTATGATATAAAAAATATGATGAATTGACAACCTGACTATGTAAAGGACCCTGCCAATGGGGGCATATACGTTGGTAATTGATTTGTCCTGAGGGTTCATGTCGCCAGAGAGACCAGCGACAAACCGCCAGAGAGACCAGCAGTTTCGAAGGGCTTTGCTGCCAGATGATTCGTAGCTCACCGCAAGAAGATACGCGGTGTTATGACCCTGCCACAGAGAAAATATGGTCATAGCTCATGGTTGACGAAAAGAATTTAAGAATGAAAGAAATTGAAATCTGGAAAGAAACTTGAATTTTTGAAAAAAAAAATGAAATTGGCATGAATTATGTTGCATAATTGAAATTGATTTCGAATTGATGAACTATATATGCTTATTTTCTATAAATAATTATTTACTTAAATGCCTGAAGAAATCTGTTGAAAAGTGATCATTACTTACTGGGCTGTCTAGCTCATTACCTCCTATTTTACTGTTTTTACAGATGTTGAGGAATTAAGATGATACAAGATATGAATGGAAGAGTGATCAGAAGCAGAATCTCTATACTTTTATTTTCGGTTGAAAGTCTTATTGAATTTGATTGTAAGGCCTATGAATCATTGTTGAATTTATTGAGATATTAAAGAAAAAATTTAGGTCGTTGTATTTTAGATTTAAATTGTTGACTAATTATTCCGCTGTTGTTTTAAGATAGTATGATAAGATGCCTTTCATGCTTATGGAAAAAGTTTTCTATGAGTATGCGGCGGTTGCCATGACCCTCGATTCAAAATCTTGGATCGGGGGCGTGACAATATCCTTTCAGAATGGTGAAAAATTGCTTGGGGTATGCGGAGACAAAAGGCTAGGCGATGATCTTGCATAATATAGTTCGTGAATTTGCCTTTTCCATGGATTATCTTGGTCGGAATAAAATTGCCCCCACCATTTCAGAAGCAGAGCTTGATTGAGCATCTTTAAGTCAATAATTCCTAAACTACCTAGTTCATGTGGTCGACAGATGAGCTTCCGATTTGCTAGGTGTTTGAGTCTACTATCTTCTCTGTGACCACCCATAGAAAGGTCTTGCATTTCCTATTAATGGTGTTGATGATTGATGCAAGTATCCATTGAATGGATATCTAATAAATAGGGATAGCTCCAAGGATGAAGCTAACTAGGACCAATCTCCCAGCTAGAGAGAGGACTTTGTATTTCCAATTGGTATGTCTCTACTTGACCTTGTCTAGTAGAAATCTCCAATTGGACTGCCTTAATGACTTTTGATGAAGTGGGTTCCTGAGGTAGGGTACTGGCAGCTTAGTTGGTTGGCATCCAAAGAGTGAAGCGTATCCCACAGTTTCACACTCAGAATGATCCAATCCAATTAGCTGTCTTGTAGAAGTTGATCTTTAGTCCAAAAAGCATCTCAAAATCATATAAGATGAACTTCATCATATTACGCTGCTCTTGGATGCTTGACAAAAAATCAGTGTGTTGTCTGCATATTAGAGACATTGGATCTTGGTAGTTGAATCCTTTGGACTAATTCCAACAATGAGATTTTCTGAAGATGCTAGCCCAATGATAAGTTTAAGTGTGTCAGAGATTGTAATAAATAAGAGAGGGAGAAAGGATTACTTTGTTTGAGTCCTCTTTTGTTGGAGAATCAATTTACCATTGTTCTGCCGATGATGATGACTGAGCTTGCTGTTTTAAGGAGATTCAATGTCCAGGCTATCCATTTTATTCCAAAACCTCTATTCTCTATCAACTCAAATAGAAAATCCCATGATATACTGTCAAAATCTATTTCAAAATCCATCTTGATGAATGCCCCTTTGGATTTCATATTGGTTCGATATCTTAAGATCTCCATAGCTATGATGTAGCTTTCAAATATGGATCAACCTTTGATGAAGGCCATTTGAGAGGGAGCTACCAAATGACCGATGAGTTTACTTAATTTGAGCAATAGTAGCTTGGAGAGGATCTTAATGATCGCATTTTCTAAATTGATAGATCTGAAATCCTTTACCATAGTGCTCTCACTCTTCTTTGGTACCAGAACAATATAAAAGTAGTTTAGTCTTGATAAATCAACTGAGTCATCGTTCACTACTTTAAACGAATTCACCGGATCTTTTTAAAAGTCCTCCAATAGCGTTGTTAGAAAGAGATCGAGAACCCATTAGTTTTCAAGGCTTTATTTTTGGCCAGGCTAAACACAGCATTCCTTACCTCATTAAATTCAGCCTCCAAATGGTGGAGATCTATTGATCCTTTTGGGTAGAGTTTATCCCAGTCAGCACTGACTTGTTCTGTACTATTCGATTCAAGTAATGCTATGTAAAATGATAGGAAAGCTTTATAAAGGTCTCTTTGGTTTATTAATGTCCTATCATTATCCATGATTTCGAGGATTTTATTGTTTCGCCTTCAATTACTCATGCACATGCGGAAGAATTTTGTGTTCCTATCTCTTTTCCTTAACCACTAGTTTCTTGAGTGTTGCCTCCAACTCAAGTGCTCAGACCTCCGACTTCTTCTCATTTGTCCAATTCTTTTATTCTAGTAATCACCTCTTTGTTTTTACTAAATATATTTCTAATGTTGCACTTGCCCCAGTGCCTTAGATTTCTATGCAAGAAACGAAGCTTATCGACCAATGACATAGTGGGATCTGTCAAGCTTGGGGCATTCTCCCACTAGTTTTGGATCAGGTTATCAAAGCCAGGATATTGATTCCAATGATTCTCAAAATGAAATGGCTTCTGTGACGTGGGCATTTTTGCTTTTGCCGATGTTGGGCTAAGAGTAGGGGTATATGAATATTGGATGTAACTTTTGACAAGGGGAGAAGATGTGATAGAAAAATGGAAGTGCCACTTTTCATCTACGAAGTACCAGTCCAGCCTTGCTAAGCAAAATCTTTTTATGAAGTTTGACCATGTAAATCTCCTGCCATAGGGGTTAATTTCAATCATCTATAAGTTGTTGATCAGTTTGTTGAACTCTGTTAAAGCAACTGTACTGCTTTCCAAACCCATCTATCAGTTGGTCTTCTAATGATGTTAAAGTCGCCCATGATTATCCATGGCTCGTTAATGAGCTATTTGATAGATTTTATCTCGTCAAAGAACCAATCTCGACCATGCTGCTCATAAGGTCCAAATGCATTTGTGATTATCCATCAAAGTCTATTGAATGGGAGGGTAAATTGAGTGCTAATGCTGAATTCTCTAAAGTGGAAGGATTTTTCTTGAATTAAATAAGCTGCTCTAGGCTACGAGGATACTGTCAAAGGATCCATTAGCCTTTTTGATTTGCCATTTTAGATATGAGTTAGCTTAATGCGGATCGGATTAAAAAGTTATCAATTTAAATCCAACCTATTTATTAAACAGATAATCTGACTCGACATGTTTAACTCATTTATTAAAAAGTTTCAGTTAGATTAAATTGGTTAAACATGTTAAATAAATTTTGAATGAATTGAATGGGTTAAACAGGTCAGGTTAAACATATCAGAAATAAGTTAAGCAAATTTTAAAAAGGTTAAATAGATTAAATGAATTAACTATGTTAAATGCATTATCTGACTTAATTCGATCTGAATATTAAACGGAGATCAGATATTTAAAATCTAAATCTGATCCAAATATTAAATGAGTAAATGGGTCAACTTGTTTATGATCCAAATTCGTTTAGCCTAAATCCAAACATGTTTATGGCAGGCTGAATACGAGTTGATTTGGTGGGTTGGATCATATTTTCTCGACCTTCAATATAACACTTAGAATCTTTGATTGGATGCTTAACCACACACATTTTAAATGACGGCCTAAGCCTCTAGCATTCCAATTAGGGGTGCAAATGAGTCAAGCTGCTAATGAGTTATTCGAGCTCGACTCAAGTTTAAACTCAGTTATTATTGAGCTCGAGTAGCTCAAATAGTTTTTCGAATTGAGCTCAAGTAGTAAAATACTCGACTCGAAAGCTGTGAACTTACTCGAATTTATATATATTTTTAATAATATTATTTTATTTATAATATATATTAATATATATATTATTAGTAAACTAATACTCAATTTCGAGCTCGAGTTTGAGTATAGCTCGATTAATATTCAAATCGAATCGAATCGATCTCGAGTTTTATCTATTTTTTATTAAATCAAACTCGAACTTCCAGCTACTTAACTAGGCTCGACTTAATTACAGCCCTAGTTCTAATATAGCATTGTCATTTTCTTCTCTTAACCAAATAGTGAATCAAAGAAGAATGTAGAGTTTGGTGAAACCAGCATATATGATCGGAGATGAATTCATTGGGTGCTCTAAAAGAAAGCTAACAGAAGCCACTGCATATATGAAGGGAAATATAGAAGTCCCTAAAGTCAACATTAGCATACAACAAAAGTTCTTCGGATTGGTTGACATGATGGTAGGTTGAGCAAATAGCCAAAATGGAACAGCCGGACGAGTGCGGTCATCTTACCTTGCAATCACCACCATGGGCACAGGAATCAGTTCGCTGCATCTGAGGAGCTTCAAGGTCTTCATCTTTTGAGTAGGGTCTGCTGGAAACATCATCCCTTTTTAAAGGGATTTGGAGGGCCATGGCAATAGCTAGTGTAGATGGAAGAGGAGGCAAAGGAAACCGTACCTCGAGCAGCTGTGAGCTTGGGGCGATTTGGGCTTGGGATGCCACTTAACGGTCTCCGTTCGACATTGATTTCATTGGCTACCTTCATGAAAGTATGTGCTTGGAGGATTTTCTAGCCTTCCCTGGATATGCATGATGTGCCTCATCGCTGTTGTGCCGTGGTATGGGATAACATATATTTTTTAAACTATGATAATTGGAAAAATGTTAAGCATGATATATTTTGTTGAATCCTTCTCTATTAGTTAAGGTTTTTGGATTAATTAGTTAGTTAACGTGGTATCAAAATCAAGTTTGTTAGAGGTTATAAGTTTGAATCTCTCAAGTTTAATTATTATTCCTGATATACACTATAGACCATTTTGGGATCAATTGGTTATATTTGCACAATCAGTGTATAGCTTCATTATTTTTCTTTCAAATTCCTAGAAACTAAATTCTTATAGCTAACATAATACATAGTTTGCTTCTTGGCTCACATGAATGCAAACTCAAGAGTGGGCCTATTAATAATAAAAATTTTTATTTGATCAAATGATCAAATTAAATGAAACCTCCATCCAGTTGCATGTGTTTACTTCATGAAACATTCGATGCAGAAAGGGTACAAATTAAAGGACCACAAATCAGCATGTTAAAATAGCCAAGCGGATTTTTCTTATGATTTCTATATTATTTCTGCTATATAATGAGAGAGCCTTTCATCATTGTACTTCTTTTATGTTAACATACATGGATGTAGCTAAATTTTCTACGGAGAATTGTCTCTTTAAAAGAAAAACAAAAAGGATGATTAAACATGTTGCGCATAATCAAAAGAAGAAATTAAAGGTCCAGAATAATCATAGATATAGATAACCCTATATATCTAGAGAATCTCGAAAACATCATAGAAAATGTTTAGAGTTCTGACCTAAAAGGGTTCTTTAATATCATAAACCTCTACTAGTTTGTTTTTCTCAAATTATATTTTCTTAAAAGAAAATATTTTTCTCATGATGCCACTCAATTTTGTTAAATTATTTTCCCAACTACTACAAATGAGATATATTTGTAGCCATCCATCATTGCACAAATCTAGTTATAGAATAACCTTTAGTCACATGATCGCTTTAGTCTCCATATTACCACATTCCAAAATTCATAAAATTCCTACAGTTTATATACAAGTTGTAAGGGCCAAAATAGTTTATCCATATGATATCTCATTCTTGATTGTTTAAACCTTACAAAAGGCAGCTGGAGTAGCTCAGTTGGTTAGAGCGTGTGGCTGTTAACCACAAGGTCGAAGGTTCAAGCCCTTCCTCTAGCGTTTTCTATGAATTTTATTTTCGTTTGTTCTATCATCCAACCCAGACACAGAATGTTTCTTTGGTGGATGGAAGTAAGTCCAAATCTTTGTCTTCAAAAATTTGGCATCATCTGGACTGGAGTGATCACCTTGTTCTTTTCCCAAATAGAGGAGGATAGAGAACTTCTTTTGCTTGCTAGCTTGAGAGTTCACAACAGAAAGAGGATGAGAATAGCAGCCAGTTTGTTTTTTCCTTTTTGGCGATCAGTCTCTCGCTTCATTGATGATAGAAGAAATCTCAAAGAAGAGAAGGAAGTGAACTATGTTGAATGGAGGACATCTACCATCCCAAAAGAAGTGGGTAATTATTGACGTGGCTGAACTTTGTCAATTAAAACTTTTGGAAAAACAAATGTGCGGGGAAGAAAGTAGATGATGAGAGCTTTACCAGCTCCACATGATAACATATCAACATATTTGAGGAGAAGCCAAGCTTTTAGATATACACTTCACCGAAGCTTCCACTCTGTAAGGGTGGCCATAAGTAGACCTATCTGTAAGGCAGCACCATCTTTGAAAGCTTGCCTTTCAACCATGTTGGTATGTTATTGGGGTTTTGGGTTCTATCTTTCGCATGGTTGAATAATTGATTTTTTTTTTTGCGACGTCAATTGTTAAGGATCGCATTTTACATGGCTTTTAAAGCGTAACATCCACTTCATGATTTGTATTATGGATGGAAGGAAGAAATTTGTTGTGCTTTGGAAGCCGTGCAAAGTATGATTTTATGGTTGATATCGCAAAAGAAGACCAATCATGCTTTTGCATGAAAGATACAACCCCAACCCATGCTATAAACGTTGTGGATTGGGATCCACCTGCCCACAAAGCATATATTAAACAAGTTAATCTGTCCATTCAAGTCTTCACTTAAAGGGCCCTGGATTTATGATAAACAAAGCCGGATGATATGGAATATGCTAGTTCGCTGTCAAAGTTAAAGTTGTGTTTCCAGAAATCATGTAATATGAAATATTAAAGGCGTGTTGGGTTTTGCTTAAAAGTATTTTTGGAATTTTTAAACCAACAAAGAGCTTATTAAAAAGGAAAAGATGTTCAGTGACATTATGAGTGCTTTTAAGGACAAGCCAAAAAAGGGAGGAAAAAAAAAAAAAAAGGCACTCTTAGGATGGTGCGCATTGTATCTTTCATGTGAAAGAATGATTTATCTTCTTTTGTGGTGTGAACCATTGGATTGTGCTGCATGACATATACCTCGTGATCTATGCTGATG